>NC_046156.1:161444196-161478771 GCF_011064425.1 Rattus rattus
ATTGCTGGTCTTTCTATGGGATCACCCTCCTCCTCATCTTCTTCCAGTCTTACTAGTTTACAAAATTCTACAGAGTTAAGCTTTGCTTTGAACCTCATTAGAGATTTTAAACTTTCTAATTTAAAGGTGTTGAGACTCTCAAATAGTTTGGAACTTTATAAATAGGTTAAATACATTTTTCATTATCAAAATATGGGAGCCACAGAGTCAATGAGCATGTTTGAATTATCATTCTCCCACACTGTCAGGTTTCAATATTTGGCTTCCAGTTGATGACCATGATTTTAGAGGATTAAAGGGCATGTCTTGCCAGGGAATGTGTGTTACATTGACAGACATTTGATGTCTCAAATATCATATGACATTTTTCCTGTTCGTGTATAAATATGAGAATTCAATTCACAACGTCCAATTTCAGTCATTGTATTTTCCCTGTTTCATTCTCTGTTATAAAAGGGAAGGGACACTTATCTCTCTGAGCTAAGCTAAAAAAAACTCGTCTATCCATTGTTCTACTCATGGTGTTTACACATTCACAAAGGAACAGGAAAGTAAATAAAATTATATTATTTTTGTCACTTCAAAAGATTTCTCAACTTCGCAATTGTTATCAACAGTTTAATTGCTAACTGTGACTTTGGGCTACAAACAACATATTTTTTTTAATGTCCACTTTCCTATATATAGGATGGATGCCTGTTATTGCATTTTCAAACAATGGTATCTGTAGTTTCCAGCATTTTGCTCAGCATCAAAAGTAAAAGAAAAAAAAAGTGAAGGAAGTTAATGGATTTTAGTAGAAATCAGTTCTTTTAAACGTAACCTTTGTTCTCCAAATGTAATTGTTGTCTTGGAGGCTTACTGCTGAATAACCTCACTCTTTCTAGATCTTTCTGAACTGTGTCTGGTTCAACACAGCTATTCTGGCTAAAACTACTCTCCAAGCTGATTGATTAGAATCTGACTGTTCTCAGCTTCTCACTGCATTGCTCAAACTAACTCTGGCAATTTTTTCAAATTTTCTAGGTCCTTATTTTCTGGCTTCAAATACCTCTGAGGATTTATGCTGAACTGAATAAACTCACAAATGTGCCCAAGTTCAACTTCGCTATACTGCGCTCACTCCATAGCTCCCAACTGACTCGACAGAACTTTACTTCCTGATTTCCAACACCTGTCTCTCTCCATCTACTGCTCTTAAACAGCCTCCCTTTCCTGCCTGTTTCTGTGAGAGTTGGGTGTATTCTACCTCCAACTCATTTTGTCAAATTTTTCTCTGATTAATCATGTCACTTTCTTATCTATACTGTTTTGGATAAAGGCGTATACTGAAATATGTCTGTATTGCAGGCAGTGGAGCTATGTTCTTGGATTAAAATTTCTCTACATCTGTTACTCCTCACATCAACCTACAATTAGTTGGGTAAAATAATATAATAATTATCAGAGTGAGAAAGAGTATGAAATTTATTCTTGATCTAAATGAAATGAAAGATGGAAATTTTCATAAATGCTGTGTCACACACAAAAAAATCTCAGTCAAATATATCATCTGGGAAAAACTATCTCCAGTTCATCCCATAAAAACATGGGAGGGAAGACTGTTAAAATATCTCTTTTATGAAAAAGTGCAGTCAAGCCTTTTGTGGGGGTTTTTAGTAAGGTAAAATCTTTGAAAATATAAAACTTGGTAAGAATCTATGATATTAATGCTCATAATTAGAAATCAGTGATGCCTTTTAACAACATTATGAGTAAATGTTACTTTTCTTTTTTAGATTGCAATTCCCATTAACAACTCCTGGCATGGAATATTAGTCAAACAATTTAATTATAATTAAATCTTTTCATTTACAATTAGTATGCATTATTAATAGGCATTACTATATTGCTTGTGCTTTATGGAGAGGAAAGATGGTGTCGCTGATGTTCGCCCATTGTATTTAAAAGATAGGATGGGGGAAGTTAAAATAACTGTTGTGGGAATTTAGAAAACGCATCTGATTTCACATTTAAACTTAACTAGAATGTTGATCATTTTTCTTTTCTTTTATAATTTTTTATTAGATATATTTCTTTACTTACATTTCAAGTGTTAATCCCCTTCCCAGTTTCCTGTCCATTAGATCATTTTTTCAATGATAAATTATAACTTGAAAGAAATGTTCATGTGTTATTTACAAGTAATTTAAATAATAAAAACCCAAATTATTTAAATAGAAAAATACATGAGTTTTTCTTGTGTTATTCTTAAACACATATACTGCTTCACTCAGTAAGAATAATCACAGCTTTGAATGTTGCTATGATCCTAACCGTATTTATAACAGGTTTGTTGGCTAGTACATATTACATATTAAAACATGTACTCCTATAGAATTTACTCGATGCTTCTCTGCAGCCCACAACATATTACGAACAGTTACCGATGAGCACAATAGCATTTTGAGTGATAAGTGACACAGTTAGCCTTGTGCTTCAGGTACAGTCGATACCAGTAGAGAGGTTATATGTAGCTCCACATTAATCTTCAGTTCATGATTCATACTCATATTTCTTTCCTTCGTTTTTCTTGTTTTGTTTTTTTTTGCCTCCCCTTGAGCTGCTCATTTGTTTTAAAACAGGAGTTTGCTTGATTTAGAAGTGAGAACCATACGTCTGCAGTATTGACAAAAACCTATTCATAATATGTGGACACTATGCTATATATTCCAGAGAAATAACAGTGTGGCAAAGTGCAGTACATAATTATTTCTACTTCCTGATATTTTTGAGATATATATCTCTGTCTTTTTCTGAACAGCCAGCATATTTGCAAGAATTATATTGTAGTCATAAATCCCAATTTGCCCTGGACATGACTAATAGGTGTCTTTAAGATAGTAAGTTGGCATTACTCTCTTATTTAGCAAGTATGTTTTAAATTTTCAGCCTTGAAAGGAAAGGTCAAATTAAATGACACACAATAATGCTTGCCTCATCAGGTAATAGGTTGCTACGCATTTCTCAGCTGAGTTGTGCAAATTCAAACAAGCAAATATGAAACGTTATTTGATTTTCTTATTTAGTAAATAAACCTGCTCTAACTTTATTAGAACAAATGTGGCTGAAATAAATGTAAAAGTAAACTTCACAGGCAAATTCAAAAATAAAAAACATAATAAAAATATAACAAAAACAAAAGAAAACAGAACAAAAGACAATCAGTCAAAACAAACAAAGTGATGGATTGGACAATGTGTTCAAAAATAGAGAAATAGAAATGCTATTTTAAAAATACTTCCTTGTAATTGATATAACATTTGTTATGAAATGGAATGTCATAATTAAATACAAAGACAATGTTATTATTTATCTTTCTTTCTTTTTTCTTTCTTTCTTCCCTTCTTTCATTTCTGTATTCTCATCATTGTTGAGAATCAAACTCAAGTATATAGTCCATATAAGTACCCTATTACTACCTAAATTTACACTTCACATCATATAATGATTTTGCTTTTTCTTTTGGCATTATAAAACACTATGGCCAAAAGTATTTAGGAGAGGAAATGGGTTATTATTTCATAATACTTGCAAGTTATATCCTATCACTGTGAAAAATCAGAGGAAGAACTCATGTTAGTATCTTCAGCATAGGAACTAAAGCAGAAACCATGAAGAAGTCTTCTCTCACTGCCTTCTGAATCATGGGTGGCTCAGCTTGCTTTATATATAGAATGCAGTGCATCTAGCCTAAGAATGCCATATCCCACAATGAGCTAGAATGCATATATCAATAATCAGTTAACACACACACACACACACACACACACACACACACACACTCCACAGACTTTCCCTCAGTCAGATATTGTGGAAATATTTTAATTCTGTTAATCTCAATTAATGCTCTTTTCTTCCAAAATGATTCTAGCTTTATCTCAATTTAGTATTAAACTAGTCAGTGCATTATGTTCTGTTTCTTTTTTTTTTTTTATTAGTGGAACACAAAAATAAAATTTGAGTTTTCTTGGAGATGTTGGAGCTGCTTATTTTTTTAAAAATTTGTTTCCTTATATTACGAGTACACTGTATCTGTCTTCAGACACACCGGAAGAGGGCATGGGATCCCATTACAGATACTTGTGAGCCACCATTTGGTTGTTGGAATTGAACATAGGACCTCTGGAAAGATCAGTCAGTCTCTTAACTGCTGAGCCATCTTTCCAGCCCCTACTCATTTATTTACATGTTTATTTTTCTACAAAATAAATACCCAAGGAATTTTTCTGGTTTACAGTCAATGAACCTGTATTTCTAATCATGTTGTGCATGTTTTATTAGTTATTTTTTGTAAGTTTCAGTGAAACAAATTTCATTTCGCACATCTCTGTATTTGCAATATTAGTACGTAAAGGATAAATCAGTTATGCTCTATCAGTAACATTGTTTAGATACCTCTGTATTCTGAACACACTCACACATACTCTCACATACAAACACTCACACACACAAACATACATACACATACACTCACACACACATACACAAAAACATACACACATACATATACTCACATACATTCACGTACACATACATACACACATACACTCACATACACATACTCATATACACTCATATACACACACACATACATATATACACACACACACACAGAGAGAGAGAGAGAGAGAGAGAGAGAGAGAGAGAGAGAGAGAGAGAGAAATGCAGAATCCTAGGCACAGAATTCTAAATATACTCACTTCTTTGAACAGCAACAATAGGAGAAATGTATTTCAATTAAGGTCTTCAATTTCATTTTTCATCATTGAAAATATTAAAATAACCCTAATAGTTTGTGACTGCAGTTGAGAGATCTTCAAAAAAACAGAATAGAATTCCAAGTTATGGGTCATCGCTGCCTTAGTATAGGAGAGATAAGTAGCCACTATAGCGGGTATTAGCTGCAGCCCCCAAAGCTTCTCTACTTTCCTAGACCTAAGATCACAACAGTCCCAATCTTGTGTAATACCTTAACTAAATTGTTAAGTTCCTAGAAAATAGCAGTATCATAGTATGACAAAACAAAAAATTAACCTCATGTTGACCAGGATCAAACAAGTCGGAATTTAGATTTTATAGCTTATATAGCACCCTCATTTACTTAGTTGCTAAATATAGATATCCTTTCTATCTAAGTTATACAACAAAAAATATTTTCTATTAGAGGTATCCCGATCTCTGATGCAAATAACTGCTGAATTAAAGGTTCTTTTGAAATCTAACAATAGATTTCTGTCAAAATTGAAATTAGTATTAATTATCTAAAACACTGGTATTTGAATTTTTCCTCTGAAAGAGGGTTTTTAAAACAATGATTAGTTTAGAACAACTTGATAAAAGTAACTTTATTCACCTAATTTAATCGTCATCTCAGAGGCTTACTACTGGCTAAGCTCACCCTTTCAAGATCATTTTGACTCTGACTGTTTGTTTTTTCCCTGCTGTTCTGTCCCAAATTCCTCTCCAAGATGACTGATTCAATCTAGCTTCTCTCACTAAATTGCTCTGCTTGGCCTCAAACCACCTCTGGCAAATTGTTCTAATCTTCAGGATACTTGTTATTCTCTGGCTTCAACTGCCTCTGCTGACCTGTGCTTAATTGCAATGAACTCCAACTCCACTGCACCACTGACTCCCAACAAATTCTCAACTCCACTGCAGCAAACTCTACTGAATGAACAGAACTGACTGACTAGAACTCAGACATCTGCATACCTCTTTCTCCTTAGTGCTGGAATTAAAGATGTATACCACCATACCTGGATCCAAACTTAACTTTCCTTTTCTTTCTTTCTTTCTTTCTTTCTTTCTTTCTTTCTTTCTTTCTTTCTTTCTTTCTTTCTTTCTTTCTTTCTCTCTCTCTCTCTCTTTCTTTCCTTTCTTTCTTTCCTTCCTTCCTTCCTTTTTTCTTTCTTTCTTTCTTTCTTTCTTTCTTTCTTTCTTTCTTTCTTTCCCTTTTTTGCTTTAGATTGTGCTGGCCTTGAAATCAGAGATCTGTTTGTCTCCTGAAATTAAAAGTGGTTCTATATTCAAAGCCAGATGGCACAGGCCAGAAGAGCTTTGGATGCGATCCCTTTCCGGAGCAGCCATGTTGCCAGATTAAAATTCCTCTTGCACATTGTTATCTAAATATGACTGATATTTAAAGACTGAGCTATAGAATGCACTTTTTTTATAATGAACCTCTCTCCAAAAAGTCTTTAATTTAATTTCCAGATCTTTGTTCTCCTAAGCTGTCTGCCAGTGGGGAAAGCCTTTGGCCTCCAGGGCTCTCAGCCAGTCTTGTCTTGGCTTCCTTTTGTCTTCTGACTTGTCTTGAGAGGCCTGAAGATATTGTTCCTTGAGCTTGGATATAGGGGTGAAAGGTCCCTTTGGGATCTTTTTCCAACATGTGAAGGTTTACCAGCCATGAAATGTGGGTTCAGAGAGCAATTACTGACTCTGTGTTCATCCCATCCCCAAAAAATAAATTTATTTTATTTATTTATTTATTTATTCTTTCTTTTCTCTTTTTATTTTTATTGGATATTTCATGTATTTGCATTTAAATGTTATCTCCTTACCCCCCCCTCACCACCCCCCTCCTCCTTCTATGAAAGATGTCTTCCCACTCTCACCCACCCATTCCCACCTCAACACACTGGTATTGAGAAATAAGCCTTCAGTACGAAGGGCTCCTTGATGCTAGAGAATGCCATCCTCTACTTCACATATGTGGCTGAAGACATGGGTCCTCCCATGTATTCTTTGGTTGCTAGTTTAGTCCTTGAGCTCTTGGGGGTTGTGGGTATCTTTGTTGGTTGATATTGTTCTTCCTGTAAGGTAAACCCTTCATCTCCTTCAGTTCTTCCCTAACCTCCATTGAGGTCCCATGCTCCAGTCGGATGCTTTGGCTGCCACATCCACATTTATGTTTTTAGGCTCTGGCAGAGCTTTCAGAGACATCCATATCAGCCTCCTGTCAGCAAGCGCTTCTTGGCATAAGCAATAGTGCCTGGTTTGGTGGTTGCATATGGGATGGATCTCCATGTGGAGCAGTCTCTGATGACCTTTCTTCAGTCCCCACTTGCAATTTCTCCCTCATTTATCCCATGATTATTTTCTTCCTTAGGGGCATAATTATCAGAGGGAATTTTAAAGTTCACTATCCTGCTTATAAGTAAGTCTCAGAAAATACAAAAAGTTGGTAATTGTTCTACAAGTTTCTTCCTTTGCCTGAGCCAAATATTATCGTCACAGTGGGAAGTTATTTAATTACAGATCACTGGAAAATGCACCTGGTTATCTCACAGGAATGATAGAAATTACACCAGTTTGATATTTGACCTGACCTTGCCAGTCTATGCTTCTTGCTTAAGAGTGTTTTCTGAAGGATCCTTCATAGCTATGAAGCTTGTCTTGATTGACACTACTATTGAAATACAGGAAAGGCTCAGGTTGCTGGAATTTGCCAATTCAAATACCTTATAAGTCTAGGAAGATGGAGCAAATAAAGTTAACCAACAAGCAAAGATTATTAAATTTTGATTGATTGGACAAATAATTGTAACTCAATAGCTTAAAAATACACATTCGCTAAGAAATTTGTTTTTTTATGAGGTGAAGATATTTGGTAAACATCTATATTTTTATATTCCTGCTAAATTTTCAGATGCTTCTTTGACAGTCCTCTTCCACATTCTCCATAAATTCTATGTTTGAAATATCTTTAGAATGACTTTTTTTCACTTGCTATGAAACAAGAAGCCATATTAAAATTACCTATAAATTCATTAGGATACAATACTAAAAGTCCATTTACCCTGCAATGCTTAAAGAATTCATTGTCATGACACATGCCATCAAATTTGCACTGATTTGGCTTACATTAAATGAATTATCCAATGCATTTTACAGAAGTTTTTTGCACTTTGACACGAAAATAGCTAAGGTCCACTCTTTTTGTTTCCAATGAATATATTCAAATAGAAACAAACAAAATAAATAACTTCAAATTGATTCTAAACTAAAGGATCTTTTGGTTTTTTAGTATAATCAGTCTTTATCTTTTGATGTTAGAGTTCATTTTTGAAAGTGGACAAATTTATTTGAAGCCCATTTGGTATAAAGGAAATATAATGTTGCAATACTTGCCAACAAATTTTCTTGCCTTGATTCCCAAATTGAAATGTTCTATTTACTTATCTATCTATTCGTTTGTTATTTTGTGCATGTCAGCCTAAGAATCCTTAATTTATTCAGAGCCATGACTATAACTGAGAGAATAAGCATAGTTTCTATACCCTACCCAGAAGATGAATGTTAAGAAAAAATAATAACATGGCATGCAAGGAATGTACTCACTTATAAGTGGATATTTGTGGGGCGGCAAGCTGTGAAAGGTAGCTTGATTCCTGGTGGAGACAAGTCTAATCCCTAGATAACCTAATAGGTACAGCAGACACATTCCCAGCCTCCCAGATCAAGGCCTCACTAGCTGCAGCCTCTGTCCCCACCCCCAAGCCTTTAGAGTTTTAGACAGACCAGTCCACTTCAATGCCCCAAGCTCTCCTCCACAGGTGAGGACAGGACCACAGGTAGGATGATCAGACCGCCTCAAATATGTAGATGGGGTATTCCCAGGCTCTCAATTTGACCAATGAGAAGTGCCTGCTCTGAGGACACTGACCCACTGAAAAATCCTTTTGACTGTATATTTCAGAGTTAAGGGTGTGCAAGAATCACTCTGTTTCCTGAGAGCTTCTATCATCAGGCATGTAACACTGAAAGCAATATCATTGCCCAGAATCTGCCTCTCTGGCAGTCAGACATACTGGCTAAATAATTGAAATGGAGGTAAAACACCTGCAGGGTTCTGCCCTTCTCCTGAACCCCACAGACCTAGCTGGGACTGAGAATCTCTGTGGAAAACCTCCAGCACTGAGGTCCAGATATTAGCCATAAAGTGCAAGAAAATCATGCTACAATCACTAGACCCAGAGAAACAGGGTAATGAGGAGGTCCTATGAATATCACTCAGAAAGGGAAACTAAAAAGTAATCAGAGGTGGATAGAGAGAGGGAACTGGGTAGGAGAGGATGTGAGGACGGGAGCTTGGATGGTATTCAGGTATAGGGAAGTGGTGGGTGAGAGTGAAAGTGAGAATGGAAATCGTGGGTGGGGGGCAGAGGGCATCTGTGATGACGAACTGGAGATATAGGACAAGAGGATATTGGGAGTCTATGGGGGTGACCCTAGTTGTGATTCTGACAAGAGTGGGATATGTAGACTGAAATGGCCACTTGCAGTAGCCAGGCAGGACTTCCAGAGGAGGGAGGAGGACATCAATCCACACACAAAACCTTTAACCCCACCCAAATTTGTCTTGCCTACAAGATGTTGCAGGAATACACTTGAGCAGAGACAGAAACATCAGCAATGCAAATTCTAAGTCCATCATGTCAGCAACTTATGCTGCATCCTGTGTCTACTTGCAGGCCACTGTAACCTAGTTGCTATATATTCAACATGCAACATGTTTTATATCGAATGTGATGAGGATATTGGAACATTCTCTGAATTAGAGTTTAAAAGGAGCAAGGACAAACTCAGTCTAAATTCCCATTGTTGATTAGAATGACATAAATAGAATATCAGAATGGTTGAAAATTAGAAGCAACGTTGGCCAGAGAGTAATTTAAATTGAATACAGTACTTGAATCTCTTCAATTCAAACTGACCCTGAGAGGATAAATACAAGCAACGAACTTGATTTTCTAAGAAAAGGGAATGGATTAAACCTGAGGAGACCCTTGTTCAAATGCTCTACAGTGCTTGTGTGCACTAGTTTTCAGGTAGTCGCATATGGGTATAATCTTATACTTGGATATATAAGCACATTTTAGTCAATGTTGAGAACTGTGGAGGTCAGAAGGAAGCATCAGATTGTTTGGAGCTAAAGCTACAGATTGGTACAAACTGCTAGAACTGAACTTCCTATCCTCTGCAAGATCAATATGCATCCTTAACTTTTGACAGATAATTTCAGTCCCTTAAGTGAACAAACTATACCATTGAACCATGGTGGCTACAGGGGTGGAACAAAAGCAGTTTCTTCTTTTGAATATGGGGCAAACCATTCATGACTAAACTGAGATTTTTATTTAGATTTTAATTATATAGAGAAAACAATTTATATATTTACTACAATCAATTCCTGGGGAGAAAAGAAGAAAATATAGAAGACTTAAGAGGTAGCAGTGTTTGTATGGATATAAGAGAATTACAAAAAAGATAAAGAAATTATAACAAACTTTAAAGGCATTCTGATTGTTAGTGGAGTATTAAGGAGGATAGAAGGATAGTTGAATAAAGTTTATCTTTGTAGCAGTGAATGGGGACCCTTGGCTTAAAACAAAATAGACTTTATCTGAGAAATAATAACCTTTTATGTGGAAGCATATAAATTTGAGCATTTATTTCATACTTACAAATGGAAACGTCACCAAGACGATTGCAGTTGCATGCTCTAAGTTACACGGAAATGTGTATTACAGAGATATCCATATGTGTTAAACTACCTAAGTTCATGAGATACTCAAGGACTCTCCCAGAGGCTATACTAAGGAACTGAAGTTTCTGAAGACACTGAGTCTGCATAAGACATATTGTATGTTCTTTGAACTCAACTGGGGACAATTTTATGAATGCAAAAATGTGAAATGCTGTGGAGAAGGAAAAAAACTTATCTTGGTAGACCTTAGTCTCTTTGATAGCAATTTAGTTTCCACGTCCAAAACTCTATGACTATTTTGATTAATCATTGATATTATAATGTACAGCAAAGCATAATAGACCTATATCTTCCTCTACTTGTAAAGCAAAGACTGCTAAAGAAAAAGCAGGGGGCGGGTCATGAATAATGTACAGAGTTCCCTATGATGCTCACCTGCTTAACACTTTTATCAATTACTATAGTAAATGTACTATTTATGACTTTCTTTGTTTTGTAACTATAAACACGCATAGACCTTTTCTTGTTGGGAACTACACTCAAGTTACCTTAAATCTGGGTTCACTAAGCTTTGGTCATGCATATTTGGCTTAAAACATTTTTTAATGTTCTTAGTGAGAGCAGCTGTGTTTTCTATCAACATAGCCTTTATTTAAGCCCTGAACATTTCACTTTGTAGAGTCTGATAGAAACTAGGAAGATGCTGACCAAACTAAATATGTCAGTATGTTAGTATATATCAGAAAACTAGATTAAGAATATGCCCAAAAAAAGGAGGGAAGACAATTTTTTTGAGCATATGGAGTCCAGAATCGTCAGAAAAGGAGTAACATGGAACTGTATCAAGTGCTTGGGATCAGATGAGGTATCAAGGGCTAAGGCACAACACAGTATTTTACACATGCAAAGGACACTGTCAAGCCCAAAAACATCATTAACATTGTACGAAGAGATAATATGTCTGGCCAGAATTTATTCAGAAAATAACAATGGGCATGGTTAAGTAGAGTGTGTGTGTGTGTGTGTGTGTGTGTGTGTGTGTGTGAGAGAGAGAGAGAGAGAGAGAGAGAGAGAGAGAGACAGAGAGACAGAGAGAGAAAGAGAGAGAGACAGAGAGAGAGATTCTCTCCCACATTCTTATCCAACTTTCACACCTAATAAAGAGTTCTTCCTAATTGACTTTATTTCTCTTATGGTTTCCTTTTTGCTTATTTTTTAAAATTTATATTTCATTTACTTTCTACATAAGTTCACTAATTCCTATCTTATATGTTTTCCTTTCTCTCTGGAAATTTGAAATTCTCTCTGTATAATTCAAATTGAATTATCACAGCACAAGAATTTGGTTTTTAAATCACATTGTTTAGTAAATAAACACTGACTCTCCAATTTGCCATGCCTACTCACTTACATAAAGTAACAACTGTGTTATTTCAAGCTACAAACTTTTGCTGATTCAAGGTAACTACCATCTTAAAAAATATATATTTTTAACTCACAAAACAAAATTGAAGTTACCATCACAGGATAATATGAACAGTAAAACTGAGTATCTGAATATAGTCTCTGAAGTCTTTAATATCTTCAGAGACTATATTGGAAATGAGATGGGACTGGGAGAATGTTCTGGACAAAGTAAATTTTTCAAACAACTGAACTACAAATGAAGTCTTAAATGTGTTTTTATTGTAAAAAATAATCATATCATTCAAAATATGGTTATAGATTATTGTATTCCATGGGATAATTTTGAATTGTTGCTAATTATTAATTTTTCTACTAGAATAAATGAACTTATTTTTTCATGTTCCCACATTGGATTCTGTTCCAAGTAAGGTTGCCCTCTGGTGGTCACTTTTAAAATGTCTAATTAAATACAATCCATAATTGTGTCTTGAATTCTCCAAGTATCAACTAATCACATGAGTTAACATGGCAAACTATTGCCTACATGATATATGACTCTTTCTTATAATTTCTGCTCAATCTGAGCTATATTTTCACAAGAAAACATAACTTGGATGCTGTATCTGATAAAATGACAGAAGAATTATCATTACCAAGAAACATTAATTGATAACTTTTGTTATATTTATTCTTCCCCTTTAATATCTTCAGAGACTATATTGGACGTATATGAATTAGTTACTGACCAAATATTGATATAATCATCATGGAAAGAATTATCATCATTAAGTTTACAATTTGGAATTTTCATTGATACTTGTTGATATGTGAATTAACAAGAAAAATAATGGCAATGATAAAAGAACCAGATTATAGGGCCATAAATAAAACAAATGATTAGCAGCAGAGTTGGAAGTCCAATGCTTATGAGAAAGGGGCAAAGACAACAAGCATTGTGCCTTCAGGATGCATTTCTCTGTGACATTGCCTCAGTCTGTCCAAGTGTTTATGCTCCTGTGCTGCGATGCTACTTATCAGGTACTTCCTTAGCTACAAGATTTTCTCTAGGTCAAATATAATTATCTGAAAAATTGTGCTAGTTTGTTTTTCTATGGTGGTAATGAAACACCAAAACCAAAATGGTGTTGGAAGGGTTTATTTGGCCTACAGTTCCTGTCCTGCTTGAGTTCCTGTTATGACTTCCATGAGTGATGAACAGGCAACAGAGTCAGAGACAACCTCCACTTGAATTGTTATGGGACTCTCATGAAAACCAAGCTGCACATCTGTTACATATCTGTAGATGACCTAGCCTGGGCCTTTGTTTGTAAGTTTATTCTCTATCAACCCACGTGGCCCAGGTTAGTATACACTGTATGTCTATTTGTGATGTCCTTGATGCTTGCAGCTTTCTCAATTCCATCCCCCTGTCTTCTACAAGATTTTCCAAACACCATATGATGTTTGGCTGTGGGTCTCTGAATCTTTTTCTACCAACTGTTGGATGAATTCTCTCAGAAGATAGTTATTCTAGACTCGAATCTGAAAGTCTAGCAGAGTATCATTAATTGTGACAGGAATTAACTCTCTTATATTGGGTGTGTCTTAAACTGTTTGCTAACAGCATATAAACAGACATGTTGAATAATAGAATAGAATTAAAGACCCAGAAACCCACACACCTATGGACACTTTAATTCTGACAAAGAAGCCAAAACATTACAATGGAAAAAGAATTTTCAATAAATTGTGCTGGTCTAACTGGATGTTTAACGTAGAATAAAAATAAAACCATATATATAACCCTGCAAAAAATTCAAGAACAAGTGAATGAAAGACCGCAAAAATAAAATCATATATACCAAATTTAATAGAAGACAAAGTGGGGAACTGCCTTGAACTTACAGGCACATGAGACAAATTCCTAAACAGAAGAAAAATAGCTCAGGCACTAAGACCAACAATTAATAAATGGACAACCCCACAGTTCTCTGGACCCAAATCCCATGGGGAGGAGAGTTGACCGCCCAGGACTGCAGACATCCCGAGGCCACAGGAAAGACTGCCACCTCTGCACACCTCAGCCCACATCCCTGGTCCAAGGGGAAAATGCACAGTGCCTCTGGACACAGGGATATAGGACCAGACAGCCTCTGGTACCTGCTTTTCTGGTCTGCATCCAGGAGCAAACTGACCCCTCCAAAGCGCTCCCTTCACCCAAATCACGTCGGGGAGAGAGCTGGAACCTCAGAAGTGTGGTGACTCCTGAGAAATCAGAGGAGAATACCCTCTGCCCACATTCCAGACCCAAGAAGGAATCGCATAGTGGCAACTGTGCCACTGGGTGCAAGGACGTACGCAATCCATAAGGGGCAGGACCCATTGATTCCTGCCCCCGCAGAGAGCTGGAAGACAGTTTTCTTGACCGCCACCACAGCAGAGAGCAGAGCACCTGTTGTCAGGAAAGGATGAGAGAAAACAGGAAAACAGTTCTACAGGAATACTGACACAGAAGCCTACAGCAGGGGCAAGTCACTCTCAAAAACAGCAAGACAAGCAAACACCAGAGACAACCCAATGAGTAGAGGCAAGCACAAGAACCTAATCAACAGAAACCAAGCCTAATTGGCATCATCAGAGCCTAGTTCTCCCACCAAAGAAAATACTGGATATCCAAACACACCAGAAAAGCAAGATTTAAATTTGAAATCACATGTTTTATAATGATGGAGGACTTTAAGAAAGACATAAAGAACTGCCTTAAAGAAATGCAGGAAACACAAGTAAACAAGTAGAAGCCCTTAGAGAGGAAACACGAAAATCACTGAAAGAATTACAGGAAAACACAACCAAACAGATGAAGGAATTGAAAACGGAAAAAGAAACAATAAAGAAAGCAAAAAGGGAGACAACCCAGGAAATAGAAAACCAAAGGAAGAGACAAAGAGCCGTAGACACAAGCATAACCAAAAGAATACAAGAGATAAATGAGAGAATCTCAGGGGCAGAGAATACCATAGAAAACATTGACACAACTGTTAAAAATAATGTAAAACACAAAAAGCTCCTAGCCCAAAACATCCAGGAAATCCAGGAAACAATGAAAAGATCAAACCTAAGGATAATAAGTATAGAAGAAAGTGAAGACTCCCAACATAAGGGGCCAGTAAATATATTCAAAAGAATTATAGAAGAAAACTTCCCTAACCTAAAGAAAGAGAAGCACATAAACATACAAGAAACCCACAGAACTCCAAATAGATTGGACCAGAAGAGATATTGCTCCAGTCATATAATACTTAAAACATCAAATGCACAAAACAAAGAAAGAATATTAAAAGCAGTAAGGAAAAAGGTCAAGTGACATATAAGAGGAGACCTATAAGAATTACACCAGATTTCTCACCAGAGACTATGAAAGCCAAAAGATCCTGGACAGATGTCATACAGACCCTAAGAGCACACAAATGCCAGATCAAGTTACTGTATCCAGCAACACTTTCAATTAACATAGATGAAGAAACCAAGATAATCCATGACAAAACCAAATATACACAGTATCTTTGTACAAATCCATCCCTACAAAGGATAATAGATGGAAAACTCCAACACAAGGAGAGAAACTACACCATACAGAGAATAAGAAATTAATTTACTTGCAAGGAAAACAGAAGAGAGACAAACAAACATAATTCCACCTGTAACAATGAAAATAACAGGAAGCAACAATCAGTATTCCTTAATAGCTCTCAAAATCAATGGACTCAATTCCCCAATAAAAAGACATAGACTAACAGACTGGATACATAAAGAGAACTCAGCATTTTGCTGAGTATCCAGGAAAACACACCTCAGAGACAAAAATAGACATTATCTCAGAGTAAAGGCTGGAAAACAATTTTCTAAGCAAATGGCCCGAAGAAACAATCTGGAGTTGCCATTCTAATATCAAATAAAATAGACTTTCAACAAAAAAAATCATTAAAAAGATAAGGAAGGACATTTCATAGTCATCAAAGGAAAAATCCACCAAGGTGAACTCTCAATCCTAAATATCTATGCTCCAAATGTAAGAGCACCTACCTTGATAAAAGAAACATTACTGAAGCTCAAAGCACAAATTGCAACTTACAGGATAATAGTAGGAGATTTCAACACCCCACTCTCATCACTGGACAGATCATGGGAACAGAAATTAAACAGACATATACAGAACCTAACAGAAGTTATGAAATATAAGATTTGACAGATATTTATAGCACATTCCATCCTAAAACAAAAGGATATACCTTCTTCTCAGCACCTCATGGAGCCTTCTCCAAAATTGACCATATAATCGGTCACAAAAAAAGGCCTCAACAGATACAGGAAGATAGAAATAATCCCATGCATCCTATCAGATCATCACACACTAAGACTGGTCTTTAATAACAACAGTAATGAGAAAAAGCCCACATATATATGGAAGTTGACAATGCTCTACTCAATGACAACTTGGTCAAGGAAGAAATAAAGAAAGAAATTAAAGATTTCTTAGAATTTATGGAAAATGAAGATACAACATTCCCAACTACGGGACACAATGAAAGTGGTACTAAGAGGAAAACTCACAGCTCTGAGTGCCTGCAAAAAGAAACAGGAGACAACACACCTTAAAGCTCTAGAACAAAAAGAAATAAACAAACCCAAGAGGAGTAGAAGTCAGGAAATAATCAAACTCAGAGCTAAAATCAACCAAGTAGTAATGAAAAGTACTATACAAAGAGTCAAAAAAAGCAGGAGTTGGTTCTTTGAGAAAATCAACAAGATAGATAAACCTGTAGCCAGACTAACCAGAGGTCACAGAGAGTGTATCCAAATTAAGAAAATCAGAAATGAAAAGGGAGACATAACAACAGAATTTGAAGAAATTAAAAAAATCATCAGATCCTACTATAAAAGCCTATATTCAACAAAACTGGAAAATCAGGAGGAAAAGGACAATTTTCTAGACAGATACCAGGTTAAATAAGGAAGAAATAAACCATCTAAACAACCCTGTAACTCCTAAAGAAATAGAAGAATTTATTTAAAATCTTCCAACCAAAAGGAGACCAGGATCAGATGGGTTCAGTGCAGAATTATATCAAAACTTCCTAGAAGACCACATACCAATACTGTCCAAACTATTCCACAAAACTGAAACAGACAGAACACTACCAAATTCCTTCTATGAAGCCGCAATTACTCTTCTATAAAAACAACACAAAGACCCAACAAAGAAAACTTCAGACTGATTCCCCTTATAAATATTGACGCAAAAATACTCAATCTACAGATTCAATGCAATCCCCATCCAAATTCCTACTCAATTCTTTCATGAGATTGAAAGAGTAATTTACAAATTCATTTGGAATAACAAAAACCCAGGATAGCAAAAATATACTCAACAATAAAAGAACTTCTAGGGGAATCACCATCCCTGACTTCAAGCAGTATTGAATCATAAAAACTGTATGGTGTTGGTAAAGAGACAGGCAGGTAGATCAGTGGAATAGAATTGAAGACCCAGAAATGAACCTATACTCCTATAGGAAAATGATCTTTGACAAAGTAGCTAATACCATCCAATGGAAGAAAGATAGCATTTTCAACAAATGGTGCAGTTTGAACTGGAGGTCAGCATGTAAAAGAATGCAAATCAATCCATTTTTTAAACTTTTTCATCTTTATTAACTTGAATGTTTCTTATGTACATTTCGATTGTTATTCCCTTTCCTGGTTTCCAGGCCAACATCCCCCAACCTCTCCCCCTCCCCTTCTATATGGGTGTTCCCCTTCCATCCTCCCCCCATTACTGCCCTCCCCCCAACAATCACATTCACTGGGGGTTCAGTCTTGGAAGGACCAAGGGCTTCCCCTTCCACTGGTGCTCTTATTAGGCTATTCATTGCTACTTATGAGGTTGGAGCCCAGGGTCAGTCCATGTATATAGTCTTTGGGTAGTGTCTTAGTCCCTGGAAGCTCTGATTGGTTGACATTGTTGTTCATATGGGGTCTCAAGCCCCTTCAAGCTCTTCCAGTCCTTTCTCTAAGATTCCTTCAACGGGGGTCCCGTTCTCAGTTCAGTGGTTTAATGATGGCATTTGCCTATGTATTTGCTGTATTCTGGCTGTGTCTCTCAGGAGAGATCTACATCCGGTTCCTGTTGGCCTGCACTTCTTTGCTTCATCCATCTTATCTAATTTGGTGGCTGTATATGTATGGGCCACGTGTGGGGCAGGCTCTGAATGGGTGTTCCTTCTGTGTCTGTTTTAATCTTTGCCTCTCTATTCCCTGCCAAGGGTATTCTTGTTCCCCTTTTAAAGAAGGAGTGAAGCATTCACATTTTGATCATCCGTCTTGAGTTTCATGTGTTCTATGCATCTAGGGTAATTCAAGCATTTGGGCTAATAGCCACTTATCAATGAGTACATACCATGTGTGTTTTTCTGTGTTTGGGTTACCTCACTCAGGATGATATTTTCCAGTTCCAACCATTTGCCTGTGAATTTCATAAAGTTATTGTTTTTGATAGCTGTGTAATATTCCATTTTGTAGATGTACCACATTTTCTGTACCCATTCCTCTGTTGAAATGCATCTGGGTTCTTTACAGCTTCTGACTATTATAAATAAGGCTGCTATGAACATAGTGGAGCACGTGTCTTGTTTATATGTTGGGGCATCTTTTGGGTATATGCCCAAGAGAGGTATAGCTGGGTCCTCAGGTAGTTCAATGTCCAATTTTCTGAGGAACCTCCAGACTGATTTCCAGAATGGTTGGACCAGTCTGCAATCCCACCAACAATGTAGGAGTGTTCCTCTTTCTCCACATCCTCGCCAGCATTTGCTGTCACCTGAGTTTTTGATCTTAGCCATTCTGACTGGTGTGAGGTGAAATCTCAGGGTTGTTTTGATTTGCATTTCCCTTATGACTAAAGATGTTGAACATTTCTTTAGGTGTTTCTCAGCCATTCGGCATTCCTCAGCTGTGAATTCTTTGTTTAGCTCTGAACCCCATTTTTAATAGGCTTATTTGTCTCCTTGCAGTCTAACTTCTTGAGTTCTTTGTTCATTTTGGATATAACCCCTTTATCAGTTGTAGGATTGGTAAAGATCTTTTCCCAATCTGTTGGTTGTCGTTTTGTCCTAACAACAGTGTCCTTTGCCTTACAGAAGTTTTGCAGTTTTATGAGATCCCATTTGTCGATTCTTGATTGTAGAGCGTAAACCATTTGTGTTTTGTTCAGGAAATTTTCTCCACTGCCCATGTATTAGAGATGCTTCCCCACATTTTCTTCTATTAGTTTGAGTGTATCTGGTTTGATGTGGAGGTCCTTGATCCACTGGGACATTGTATGGTGGATATTATCACAAATACTTGGTTTACCCAAGATACAATCCACGGAGCACATGAAACTCAAGAAGAAGGATGAATAATGTGCGGATGCTTCAGTCATTCTTAGAAGGGGAACAAACATATTCATAGGAGGATATAAAAAGACAAATTTTGGGGCAGAGCCTGAAGGAATGGCCATTCAGAGACTGCCCCACCTGGGGATCCAGTCCAATCATACATACAGTCACCAAACCCAAACAATATTGTTTATGTCAAGAAATGGGTATGCTGACAGCAGCCTGATATAGCTGTCTCCTGCGAGGCTGTGCCAGAGTCTGACAAATACAGAGGTGGATGGATGCTCAGCCAACCAGTAAACTGAGAACATGGTCCCTGCTGGGAGTTAGAGAAAGGACTGAAGGAGTTGAACGGTTTGCAATCCCATAACAACAACAATACCAACCAACCAAAACTCCGAGGGACTAAACCACTATCCAAAGAGGACACGGGTAAACTCCTGGCTCCAGCTTGTTAGGCACCTATTGGAAGAGAAACCCTTGGTCTGGCCAAGGTTCAATGCCTTGGTGCAGGGGAATGTCAGTGCAGGGAGAAGGGAAGTTGTGGGTGGTTGGGGTTGGGGAATACCCTCACAGAAAAAGGAGGAAGGGGGATGGGATATGGGATTTATGGACAGAAAACATAGAGAGGGGATAACATTTGAAATATAAATAAAAAAGTCCAATAAAAAAGGGTACACAGGCAAAGAGAAAATTCTCAAGGAAGAATCTCTAATAGCTATAAAGCACTTAAAGAAATACACAACATCCTTAATCATCAGATCCCAATGACACTGAGATTCCATCTTCCCCCTGACAGAATGATTGAGATCAAAAATCTCAAGTGACAGTACAGTCTGGTTAGCATGTCAATGAAATGGGGCACTCTTCCACTACTGATGGGAGTAAAAACTGGTACTACTTTGGAACTGAATTGGCGCTTTCTCCAAAAACTGTAAATACAATAACTTATTCTAGAAAGTATGACTAAGGAAACAGACCTGTCAGGAGTGAAGCTATAGGTTACTCCTCCAGGGAAGCAAACAAAGCTTATTGATGTGCTTACTGTAGGTGGAATGAATACGGAATGAACAGTACAGGAAAGAAGTTATAAATACTACATAATGCCAAAAGGCCAGTTAAAGAAATGGGGATTATAACTGACAGAAGTGTGTCTATCATATATTGATAAGAAGATGTTTGTAAAAATATATGATTTTTCTATCCTGCTTCTCTTATTGTGTAATGGTAACATTAATTAAGAGAATATCAGTGGTTGTAAAATGGAAGATTTGAGCTATTGAAAAAATATTCCTTTAAGGACATTATCGACTACTCTAAAATCTATAATATATTTGAGATTTCACTTTTTATTGGGTATTTTCTCTATTTATATTTCAAATGTTATCCCCTTCACAGTTTCCTGTCCATAAACCCCCATCCCTATCCTCCCCTCCCCCTGCTTCTATGAGGGTGCTCAGCCACCGACCCATCCATTCCCTCCTGCCTCTCTCCCTGGCATTCTCCCCACACTGGGGGCATTTGGCCTCACAGGACCAAAGACCTCCTCACACTGATGCCTATCAAGGCCATTCCTGCTACATAGGCAGCTGGAGCTATGGTTGCCCATGTGTACTCCTTTGTTGGTGGCTTAGTCCCTGGGAGCTCTGAGGGTGTCTAGTTGATTGATATTGTTGTTCTTTTTTCTAAGGGGGATGCAAACCCTTCAGCTCCTTTCCAACTTTTCTATCTCCAGCATTGGGGACCCTGTTCTCCATTCAGTGGTTGGCTGTGAGCATCTGCTCCTTAGATCTGTCATCAGGCTCTTGCAGAGCCTTCAGGAGACAAGTATATCGTACTCCTGTCAGCACGCTCTTCTTGCATGATAGTTATATTGTGTTGGGGTATAATTATGAACTGAAGAAATATATAATGTATTTGGAATTCTACATGTGATGGTTATCCTAACTTGATATGCTTTATTGTTTTATTTGTTCAATAAAAATGGCAATAATGAAATATGATTTTCTTATGTTAAGATATAGGCTTGTGATGGATATTCTCGATTGACAACATGATTACTCTCTGAAATTCATTGAAATTCAAGCAGCTAGATACACTTTAGTGAATCTTTTTTTTATTATATTATGTAAAAGTGAAAATAGTGGCTATTATTCAGGCCCATACATTCTCAGCATCCTATTTAAACTATCTAAAGCATATGGAAGAAAGCAGTTTTTTTTTCTGTTGTACTTGTCCTTACTTTCACTGGCATTAGATTTTTATTTTAGAATCATATCAAGAACAGCTGAACACAAGTTTTCTGTATTGACGATTACCTTGTTCTGACTTTTTCTGTTTGTAGACAGCGCCATTGTTACACTAGCTGAACAATTAGGTGGATGCCACTTAACAAATTCCATTCAAACTCCTACCATTTCTCTTCCTCTAAAAGTGCTCATTAAATCAGTAGTTACTTCAGTTCCTTGAAAAAAGAATTTTTGCTTGGACAAATATTTTCTGAATATTTAATGAAATTATATATTATAGTTTTGTATATACATTTTTTAAAAATAATGTTTCCTACACAGTTTTCTTCAAAAATTTCTACCATGAAGAGAAAAGTTACATATTAACATTTAAAATATTCCCCATCGATAGTTCCTCCAAATCAGCTAGGGATGATAGGAAAGAGGACTTTAGAAAAATGAGCCACAGACTTAAAACTCAGTTTCATGTAAAAAAATCTAGTCCTTTAGAGTTGAGCATGATGAATTCACCTATAATTCCAACACTCACAAGAATGATCCACAAAATCGCAAGAAATTCATGACTAGCCTTGTCAAACAGAAAGTTCCATGCTTTTAGAGCAGAGAAAACTTCTTCCAATAAATAAAATAAAGAACGGTAACCCATATATACTTGAATTAAATTTAATCTATTATTAAACACTATTTCAAATAACAGATCAATTTATTAATAATTGCCTGGATTCTCCATAGTGAATAAAACATTTTTTATATAAAAGGAAAACAACACATTGGAAGGCAGTATTTGATTGCCAAGATAATGTTAAAAACATAAAGCAAAACTGTGTATTTATTGATGTCAGTAATTCTGACCATCCTGACATTTTAAAACAGTGGGTGATGTAACTCCCATAAACCAGCAGTGTTGTATCATTCCTCCTGTGGACTGTATTATTTTACATACATTTATTTCAGGATTATTTTTTTATGAGATTTTAGCAATGGCAATAATGAGCATGAAGCTCAAGATTCCCTCTCACTCATAGAACACATGGTCTGTGGGTGGAATGGAATGCTGCCTCTCATCTAGTTTTTGCTCCTGAGAAACAGCACATTTCTAGAAGAAATTTGAATTGTGCAGCTTGGACTCCATCATAGTCTCTTTAGCAAATTCCATAAAGGCATAATACAAATTCCACAATTTAATCATTCAGATTGGATTGTTCCCAAGAGAACATACTCCTACCCTTGTCTCATATTTGTATATGAGTGTGTGTGTGTGTGCGTGTTTGTATGTATGTATTATGATTATACCACAGAAAATTCATAGAAGTATAGATATCAGCAAACAACAATCTATGAGTGGTGACCTTTCTTTTCTTATTATGTGGTTGCTGGTATCAAAATCAGGTCATCAACCTGGGTGGTAAGCTTCTTTTCCAAATGAGCTTTCTTGCTACCACCTGCTCAAAAAAAATTTTTGTTTCTATCTCCGCATTATCTTTCTAAATTGAGGGAGAGTGTCAGTAATATAACCTGCCACTCAAAGTTCTGATGGCTGAGCAACATATTTTCTCTCTTGGAATTTTGAAATGTCAGGTCCTGCCCAACATTCCTGATTCAAAATCTGCATCTGAACATAATCTCTGGGTGATCTATATATATATATTAAAATGTTATCATATACCATACTGATACTTGCACGTTCACATATACTGTATCATTATTTGCATTAACAAAGCTGTGAAGTTGGCGTAGGTGTTCATTAAAGAAAACTATGTTCTATTTACAAAATAGTATTTTGTTCAGCCATATAAGTGATTGGAATTATGCAGTTTTCTGGAAAACATATGCACTTCAAGATAAATGTATCAAGAAAAGTATGCTAGAGTTTGAAAGTCAAATAGCACATTTTTTCTCTGATTTTTGGACCATAGACTACAGATAGATACACAAAATATGTTCCCTGAATATTGTAGAATTCCAGTTGTGGACCAATCACTGGCTATTTTTCAGGTTTAGCATTTTTGCTTCAAACCATTTCCTGAGATATTGGTATTTTAGATTGATTACTTGAGCTGGATCCTATTAGATCTCAAAAATTGTATGTAATTTGGTCTTGCTTGAGATTTTTTCTTTCTCATGTTTATCTTCTGATTGAACTCATAGTTGGTATATGCTTTATACTTATGGAGCAATTTTGGATAATTTAATGATCTTAATATATTCTATAATTTTTATTTCAATATGTGATAATATATACCAAAAATTAACTTTAGGAACAAAATTGTCAAACTTCACATCCAAATGTAAAGAGCAAATAAAGCTTTTTCAAACCTCTAAAGCAATTCCTAAAATATACTAGAATAACTTCAATAGGGGCAGAGGACCAAAAAAAGAAGAGAGTTAGATATAGAGTCCTATATTAAATTAAATAACTATGATGTTAACTTTTGACAAGTCACTTCACATAAAGTAACATAGCGTATATAGCAAGCACTTAATAAAATTGACAAGCAGGGAGTTTTTAGAATCAAACAATTAATAGACACATTACATACACGGAGAAAATTACTTGTAACATTTCATAACCAAAGATAAATCTTTATCAGAATTGAGTCATGTTCTCCATATATTTTGCTTTGCATGATCAGAATATATCAAAAATAGGAGAACAACAAAATATTAATTTTCAAAAATATATGTATAAAAGAAAAGCTACATAGTTCTTTACCTTAATATTCAAATAGAAATTCATTTATTCAGTAGTGACTTAATTTACAGTTCTCATTCTACCAAGAAGTATTTTAAAAACTGAGTTGATCTTAAACACTTTCAATTTCCATTTTATTAGAAAACTTTCTTTTTGGTAAGATGAGCCACACTGTACCCCAAAGAGAAAGCACATCCAAAAATACTAATTAAAAAGAAAATTGAAAAGATACAGGTCTACTTAAAAATATTCTTCATAAGAAGGAAGGCCCTGTGTAACAAAAAATGAAATTTTAATATTATACTAACTTTTTATTCAAGCAAAAACAACCATAACATTTTAAAATCAGTAATAACAAAGGTTGAAGTGTTTAAAAACAGAAATCATTTTGACAAGAACCAAGCAAAGAACAATACAAATATCTAATAATAATACAATATTAATATTACATAATATCTTTTAATTTTTTCATAATATAATTGCATCTGTTAGGAAATAGTAAAGAATATCAAAATAGAAATTGTTAATCATGATTTTGGGAGAAACATAAAGAAAGAACTGAGAGACATCAGAAAATTAAAAAGGGCCAGAAAATTGGCTTCATGTGTGAAGATGCTCACTAGACGAGCCTGGATCATAAGTGAAATGTCCATAATTCATACAAAGGTGTCAGGGGAAAAATCAGCTCCACTAAATACACAAAGAACTGCTACTTAAATTCTGGAGCAGCAATTTCTACACATACAATTATCCATACACAATAATAATAAATAAAACATTTAAAATATTAGCAATAATAACAATAAATACAAGTAAATAATAAATAGTAAAGACAAGAATGATGTGGACTAAAAACAGAAATCATTTTGACAAGAACCAAGCAGAGAACAATACAAATATATAATAATAATACAATATTAGTAGTACATAATATCTTTTAATTTTTTCATAATATAATTGCATCTGTTAGGAAATAGTAAAGAATATCAAAATAGAAATTGTTAGTCATGATTTTGGGAGAAACATAAAGAAATGGTTTACATTTATAAAATATAACAAAATTTGGCTATGTTCCTGATTTCATAAGTTTTGTTGGGTTTCTGATTTTATTTATTAAATAATATTTATTAAAATGGAGTAAAATGAAATCATACTGCTAAATTGCAAAATAGATTTGGGAGTGCACTTCTGAGATTCTATGCAAGAATCACTGATAAGAATTATAAAAGAGCTATTTGTGATTCTTTCAAATTCTCATGTGAATTAATCACAGATATTAGTCGTCACTTACATTTGTTCTACATGTTTTAATGAGTTTTGCAATTGTATCTCACTTCAATATCAAAAATACCTTAGGTGAAATATAGGCTGCTATATCAATAGCCACAAGAATTACTGCTCACAGCTCTGAAGCCTGAATTCTCAAGTCATGTTACACTACAGGCGGTACTTTTAGTTAAACACTTCCAGGTTGTGAGCTCCTATCCTTTCCTTTGTGAATGTATACAAAGAAAGAGGGATCAAATTATTATCTCCGGACTAGGACCTGATTGACCTTAAGTACTTCTCTATATGTCTTATTTCCAAATATATTCACATTAAAACTTGCATTTTCAGTATGCGAATGGAGACAGGGGATCATTTATTTTGCATTCAAAATATATCCATCCCTTCCCCAAAGCCTCAAGCTATTAATGTGTTCTGGTAGTAATGCTGAACTCTAAAGCACAAAGTCTAATCTAAGTGTGTAAGTCGGACATGGGGAAGACTTAGGACATAGAATCTACTGGAGGTGAAATTCGTCCACATTTCTGAACCTGTGAAAGAGTAGTAATGAGTTGCAAAAATGCCTTGTAAGCTATACATAGGAGACATTCACAATCCAAAAGGAAAAAGATAGAAGGGGATTAAAAGAGACAGTGGGTCTCATGCAACTCTAAAGCCTACAGCCCTGAAATTATGTAAAATATTAATTATTACTTTTAAAAGTGTCTACTTAATTGATTGCCTATGGAAGTTCAAAGAAATTGTTCCAGAAACCACATGTTCTATGGAGTGGTCCAATCACAAAGATCTCTGGATTTCCAGGTGGCATAAAAAAAAAGAAATTATATATAGTTGGCCAACCTGGAAACTTATACAGTCTCTATGGATACATTTGTCCCTATACTTGAACTAGATAGCATTTTTGCTTCCAAATGTCACTGTCAGCTCATCATGTAGTCCACATTGGTGTTAATTCATCTGTGTAAATCTATTTATATTATTGGATTCTGCGGCTGTGGGTTATTAATTTGTATGTCATGATCCCCTAGTGTCCTTTTCCAAATAGATGTCAACTGTACTTTTGTGTTCTTCTAAGGAAAAAAAAATCACAAAAAAAAACTAAAAAAATTTTCACTTCTTTTTTCAATGTGGGTAGGCAAAGAGTTGTCCAGCCTTCAAGTTCAGATTTCCTCCTTGATAATTAAATTTTCATTTTTCTATAAGCATTCATAATTGGTTTTATGCAATGAGAAAGATTATGACTTCACTTCTATAATTTCATTTATAATTCTGTTTATTTAGATAATTGGTTTTAGGGTCCATAAAATCCTTCAAACACACACAAACAGAAAGGTCACAGTGTCATCATGTGTTTCTTAACATTTTGACAAAAGTAGTTTTTCTCCTTTTTGACGATAATCATGTATTTTTCTGTTGTAGCCCTCAACAGAATAACCCTGTCCCCTTTCTCAAGTCAGTCTTCAAGCCTGGTGCATAGTTTAAGGAATTTGTGTTATTGAAACTTTGCTTTGAAAGAGTATAATATGTCCTTTGTCAACTTGGTTTTCCATAGAATATCACAGGATATTCACTTGGTTAAAAAGGAGAATTTATATACTTATTATTTGCAGTTCTAAAGTCTGGAAATTATAGTGTGTAGACTAGCAAGGTTAGATTTTGGAGAAGTTTCTTCCCAACTTGCAAAGTTTGTTCTTTTCATCAGAAGGTCTTTTCTCAAGCCTGAATGTAGAGACAAAGCATAAGATCTCAGAGCTCCTCTGTGTTTCTAATGTCAAATGATTATTTACTCCAACCTTCCATTGGGAAAATTAATTCACCGTAGGACTTTGTTGATCTTAATTATCTCATTTTTAAGTCACCAAATCATCAAATTATGGATTAGACCTTCAACATAGGGGTTCAGAGGAGGAACAGAATTTTAAAATAATGTACAGATAAAAGAAGTGTTTTTTTTTTACCTTAAAAGGTTAAAAACCTATAAAAGATATATATATATATATATTCCTTGAAAATTTTATAAATATATGCAGTGTATTATGATCATACACAATACACATATCTCCCTCTCTACTCTACAAAATATCCCCTCCTAATTATATCCTATTTTCCGAAGTTGTTCAGTGAGGTCTTGGAATGTATGTTCTCTTTAGGGTCACATACTTACTTACTACTTAGGAAGTCATACATCTCTTCAGTTTCTACATTTCATTTTAAATTTTATCATTCATTTGTATACATGAACGTAAATGTTTAGAAAAGAAGTAGTATTGTTTCAGTTTAGCTAAATGACAGAATAAATTCCATGTAAGACCAAATAGTTCATCTATAGAAGTTGACTGAATAAAATCCTGAGAAATTACTGTCTACAGGAATTAAATCTCTAGTTATCATGCCATTTTCCTGCATAGAGTTGGTGATCCAGTGTGTCCATTGTTATAACAGGACAAGAAAATATTAAAAGGATCCAAAGAATTATCTATTTCCATGTATTAATTATCCTACAAAAATTTGAAATCTGTTTTATTATGATTGATTCAAATGAGAAATATTTTTTCACAGTTTCAGGCATATAAACACTTGGTCCCCAGCTGATGGCAATAGTAGAAAGCAGGAGTTGCTGATGTAGCTTTGCTGCAGGAAGTATAATGCCCCTTGATGCAGGTTTGCTATTCAAAGCCTCACACCAGTTCCCCCTCTTTAGATCAGGCCCATGCTTTGGCTTATGTGTAACAATTTGTCTGTAACAGCTTCTTAGGAGACCTGAACATTCCACCCTGCACCAGAACCAGGAAGGTAAGCAACTCAAAATAGCTTCAGGAAGTCCCTGATACATTTCAGATTTACTATGCTTTTCCCTCCCAGAATAAACAAACCAAGGAACTCAGGAGACTATGCTGAGAGCAGACCAGCTGCCTGAAAGAACCAGAAACCAGTAAAGGTAAGAGGTATGGACCCAGGTAAAGTCCTTTGGAAAGTATACTTCCAGCCTGAGTCATCTTGAAGGTTTCACAACATGCCAAAGGTTGTGTTTTCAGAGTTGAAAAATCATCATACTTAGGGGAACATAGGCTGTCTTAGTGACTTTTGTTTAAAAAAAAGTAAATCCTCACTAGTACTGCTGTGTGTAATTAAATTTTATGTATTTTTCACTCAGTTTGTACCTTGGTGGCATTATTCTATCATAGGGCCCCAATCTGGGATGAGAAAATTGTGTGTTGTGTCTCCCCAGAAAATGCCCTGTTATATAACATAAGGGTATGAATTAGTTTTTGTTTGTTTTCTTTTTATGACTGGTTTATTCCATGCCCCTATGTCATGGTGGACAATTATTTCACTAGGACCATCAGCAAAAATAACAACTTTCTTCTGTAAGTCATTTTTGTTCATGTTTTTTATCACAGCAATAGAAAATTATGTTCAGAGAGAGGATCATATCAGAAAATGAGCTTTGGCTGAAACCATGTTTTTCTAAGAAAGAAGGTAGAATATTTTGTAGCCTCGTAATAAAAGTAGGTAAAAAGTTCTGGAGCACAGCCCAGAGTGCCATTCTAGTGGACCCCAAGGCCTCAGAAATTCTCAGATTTCTAGTGCATAGTTGGCCTTTTCCATTTTTGCCAAGAAGCTTACTGTGCTCTGCCCATGTCCTGAGAACTGCTTGAGGCCAATATATGCAAATGGAAAAAGGTCATTATTTGTTAACGAGGATTAAGTCTTTTATGAAGTGGTTTACTTCTTCACTTAAATAAATCATAGGATACCAGAGCAAAATACCCCGACTTTTCTGTCATTTTTGAGCCTCCCAAAGAGAGCCTAAGAGTTTTGCTTGCTTGTTTGTTTGATTTTTTGTTTTGTTTTTCTTCCTGAAAATATGAGAAACTCTGTTGCTGCTTTGATTCCAGGAGGAAAGAGTCCATTCAATGATGAAGTTGAAACATGTACGCTTTTATCCACATGTAATGCTTTTAGAGACATGAACAGAAAAATGGAGGGCATCATGGACCTTTCCTCTGAGTAAAAGAGGATCTCCTGTGGTCCAGCAATATGTAATGTCTCAAGAGGTGAAGAGTCTAACAGGCTTTGGGTTTTGAAAGCAGGATAAGACTGGAAAGTGAAGCCTGTATTTTTCATAGGACATGCCACTTATGTTGGAGCTAGGCAATGGGGTCTATCTTGACCCAATAGAAAGTTGTATGTTGAAGCAAAGCAATCTTGTTTGTTTGACATTGATCGTGAAGCTGCACGACTGCACTATTATGTTCTAGTCTTGTTTCAGTTTAATATTTTCTCAATAATGCATTCTGAACTTTTGAACTATAATATTTATTCTTATGATATTTCATATGTTAGAGAACCTAGAACAGTAGACTTACAATCTGGAATAAAAAGTTGGTATTCAGAACATATCTATTTTCTATCAAAATAACAGTTAGGTGCGCTTAAGTGAAAAAGAACAGGGTTTTTTGGGGAGTTTTTTAATTTTTTATTACATATTTCTTTTGCTTACATTTCAAAGATTATTCTTCCAGTTTCCTGCCCATAAGCCCCATTCCCTCCCCCTACCACTTCACCATAATGGTATATCCCCATATACATCCAATAATTGTTCTTCCCCCATATTCCCCAGCACTGCAGGGGGGTCCAACCTTGGGAAGACTAAGGGCTTCCTTCCACTGGTGCCCCAACAAGGCTATTCTCTGCTACATATGCAGTTGGAGCCCTGGGTCAGTCCATGTATAGTCTTTCGGGTAGTGGTTTAGTCCCTGGAAGCTCTGGTTGATTGGCATTGTTGTTTTTATGGGGTTGCAAGTTCCTTCAACTCTTTCAATACTTCCTCTAATTTCCCAAGGGGGGTCCACCTCAGTTTGGTGGTTTGATGCGTTAGCATTGACCTCTGTATTGACATGTTCTGAGGTGTCTCTCAGAAGAGATTCATATCCAGTCCCTTTCCACATGCATTTTTAGCTTCATCAATATTATTTATTTTGTAGCTGTATAGATGTGGGCCCACATGTGTGTCAGGCTCTGAACGGCCATTTCTTGAGTCCCTGCTCTAATCTTTGCTTCCATATCTCCTCCTATGTATATTTTACCCCTTTTAAGAAGGAGGGAGCATCTGAATTTTGTTCATCCTTCTTCTTGAGCTTCCTGTTGTCTGTAGATTGCATCTTGGGCAATTTGAGATTTGGGCAATATCCATTTATCAATGAGTGCATACAAATTATGTTTTTTGTGATTGAGTAATACTCACTCAGGATGATATTTGTTAGTTCATTCCATTTGCCTATAATTCATGAAGTCATTGTTTGATAGCTGTGTAATACTCCACTGTGTAGATGAACCACATTTTTGAATCCATTCCTCTGTTGAAGGGCACTGGGTTCTTTCCAGTTCCTGGCTGCTAGAACTTAGTGAAGCATGTGTCTTTATTGTATGTTGAGTATCTTTTTTAGAATATGCCCAAGAGAGGTGTAGCTGGGTCCTCAGGTAGTGGTGGAATGTCCAATTTTCTGAGGAACCTCCAGACTGATTTCCAGAGTGCTTTGTTCCAATTGCAATCCCACCAACAACGGAGAAGTGTTCCTCTTTCCACATCCTCACCAGCATCTATTATCACCTGAGGTTTTAATCTTAGACATTCTGACTGATGTGAGGGTTTTGATTTGCTTTCCCCGATGACCAAGAATATTGAACATTACTTTTGGTGCTTTTTGGCCATTTGATAACCCTCAGCTGAGAATGTTTTGTTTAGCTTTACCCCATTTTAATATGCTGATTGGTTTTGTGAATCAAACTCTTGAATTCTTTTTTGTATATTTTGGATATTAGCCTCTATCAGATGTGCTTGATTGGTAAAGATCTTTTTTAATCTGTTTTGTCCTAATGACAGTGTCTTTTGCCTTACAAAAAGCTTTGCAGTTTTATTAAGTACCATTTGTCATTCTTGACCTTAGAGCATAAGCCATTGGTGTTTTGTTCAGGAAATTTTCCCCAGTGCCCAAGTGTATTTAAGATTCTTCCATGCTTTGAATTTTTGTACTGGGGTAGTAGAACCCATAGTTTTCAAACTTTTCAGAACTCAGCACTGTCCCCACCAGGTTAGACCAACCCATTTCCAATTTGTAGTAATTCCCCACCCTCTATCTTCCTTAACCACCAGCAACATGTCCTTGATATTCATAAGGATATCAAGTTGTTCTTGCTCCATTATCTACTAGTCAAAATATAAAACAAATAAAAAACAAGACAAAGAAAACAAACAGCAACAAAACAGAGCAGTGTCGCTTGGATGTCAAGGGCAAGATGCAAGATTTCTTGAATCAAATGGTATCTAGTAAGGTGAGAAATGTCACTTGAGTTGCAATGAAAGAAGCAATTACTTCAGAGGAAATAATGGTATGAAGAGTACTGGACAATAACAACTTAGTGAACAATAGGTTCTTTCGGGTAGCTAAATAGCTTCAGAGAATTATAGGGCCCAAATTAACCCGAAATGTCTTACCATTTAAAATTCTGGTATTGTCAGTCCTCTTATAAGGGTAGGCATTCAGGTATTAACCCTTAAATGAAGTGAATCTGAATAATAGCAAATAGTTTGTAATAGGTTGTTAATGCTAAAATATTTAACTCTAAGGTCAAGAACAGTGATTTGTGTGACACAAATCAGTATTCATCGTGATGATAAATGCACTGAGAGACCTGAATGAGAAAATTCATATTTCAGATATTAAATTAATTACATATAGATCTTTTTTTGGAACTCTTTATTTTATCTCTGGTTTCTTTTCTTGCTATGTCCTGCTTAGCTCAGTACCTTGACTTGAATAAGATTCTAAATGAATGAAAATAAAAATAGAATTACACAACACATGTACAGAAAAGCTGGGTCAAGTGTTATGTATTCTCTTTGCTGAAGTAGCATCAACAACAGAAGAAGCTCAAACCTCAGCTTCTTTATTATGTACGGGACAAGGGGGTGGGTCAGAGAGATAGTGTCCACAGAGAACAGTCTTTAGCTATACATATATGGAAGGAGGAAGATGCACGCAATAGTCAATGATTCACAGTCACACTTAGGTAAGTAGAATGTTTTGTGAGTCTAACCTTGAGCATAGAAATATTTGCATTTACCACAGGTATTCCTGGACATGGCCATACCCACATCAACTATACATACTGATCTGTTGTTTAGAATATTTTCAGTAAAGGAGAGATTTCTTCTCCTCATGCCCTGATAGATAAGCCAGAATGAATCCACCAAACCTTCCACATAGCCTGGACCTGATCATTTGCTCCTGGTGGTCCTCTGCCCTTATACTGTCCCACTGGCCTCTAAGAAGGACAGTAATGAAAATTTATTGCTCTTCCTTGTTATTCTCATCATGCACCATATACAAAATGGTCAAAAGGCTACTATATGTTCTAGTGATAACATAGATTTTCAAGCTTGGACTGATCTTGAATTCTTTATGTCACTGACAATTATCTTGAACTCCAGATTCTCCTACTTCTAACTTCATAGCGTTATAAGTTTGGGACATTGAATAGGTTCATTTGGTTAATGTTCTTGGATAATTCATCTTCAGATTTGTAACCCTTGCCACCTGAAACCATGATATCCTCTGCCCAGCATTTGAATTTCTGGAATCACAGATTTTCACCACTGTGTATTCTTGTCAAGTCTCAACAAACTTTTCAACTTCTTCAGACAAACGATTCTTCTTAAAGGAAGGGTAAGAATCTCCTGCTTAGTTATAAATATTCTTTCAAACTAATGCTATCCCTTCATTCCTGTGATCCTAGGGTCATGTTGAACAGTTAGTGGTTAGTGGTTAGTTAGTGATTGATTTGAGCTCCTAGTTTTGACAGAAGACCTCTCTCTCTATGCCCACTTTACCTTCTGCATCAGAATTCTGTGTTCCTCATTTTCATTGCACGCTTAGGAATGTTTCATATAGTTGGTATGGGCATGTTTCAAATGAAATTTTTTCTTTTCTCACTCTCTCCCACCTCTCTTTCTTCTCCCGGACGGTCCCATAAACTCTTCAGGTTAGGCATTCAACACAGAGTATAGATGAGGATTTGCCTTCCAATTTCTACCTCTCAAATCTTGGAATTATTAAACGCCATCACGCCTGAATTTCTACCATTTTAAAATCAGAGTTGTTTAAAACACAAAATGTATATAGATACACATGTGTATATGTATATTAACAGGAATCTATGTTGTAGTTTTTAAAAGAGTTATTTGCTTGCTCTGTTCTATCAAGTCACCACTGACTCTGATCCTTCTAAATTCTTGTATATCTATGAAAGTTTATGTGTATCTTTTCTTTCATTAAACTTCAATCCATACTGAAGAATAAAAGGAAAATAAAAATAACATATCAATTGATTATAAAAGGTTAATATAGATAAACTATCCATATAAAATGGACAATTAATAATTAGAATAATTAATAATTTATAGATATTATATTTTTATATTAGCCCATTTGAAATATATACACAGAGATAAAAACAAAACAAACATTTCTTATATGTTACAGAAAGATTTAAGTTAACCTTGAATAAGTTAAAGAATATGAACACTAATAAAAAAATCAAAATTATTGAGAATTCAGGTATATAATAAAGATCACATTGAAAATGATGTGATAAAATTATTCATAAATTAAACTTTTATAGTTATGGAATGGATATACTATTTGTTATACTTTACTGAATTGGTTGTGATTTTTCAAAGCAATGACTCTTATTTCTAGTGTATAATTTAAAATTATTATAATAATCATACAAGAAATAAAATATTAGGAGCGCAGAACTCCTAGGATTTGGAGGAGAGGTAAATTGTAGATTCATTTGTGCCAAGATGAAATGTGGAGTGAGGATTAAATACATTAAAAAGTTTGAAAAGCTAAAGGAACTCAAGGCAAATTAAAGGGGAAAGAATTAAGAAGTTAAAATTTTCTT